>NC_136261.1:442454462-442496962 GCF_964187855.1 Myxine glutinosa | reverse complement strand
TTATATTCGAATGTTATATTTTGAACACTAATGAATGTTATATTTTGAACACTAATGAATGTTATATTTTGAACATGAATCGGAAAACAAACCTGTAGTTTTACAGCACTTTACCTCTGAATTCATCCCAATTGTGCATGCGTAAAGAGGAGTGAGATAATTTGTGATAATTAAATGGCAATAAAGATAATTATTGCATGCTATAAGATTTATTACTAGCAATGGTACCGCAATGCCGGGTCCCTCTTTCCAGCCCTTCCTCTGCCTCTTCCCACACCACCCCTTTCCTCCCTCCTTTCACTCTTTTCCTTCCCTCCTCCAACTCTTTCCCCTTCCTCCTCTCACTCCTTCCCCTCCCTCCTCCCATTCCTTCCCCTCCCTCCTCACATTCCTTCCCCCCCCCCCTATTCCCAACCTCCCCCTCCCTCCTCCCATTCCCACCCCTCCCCATTCCTCCAAACTCCCACCCCTCCCTCCAAACTCCCACTCCTTCCCCTCCCTCCAAACTCCCACTCTTTCTCCTCCCTCCTCTCACCCCTCCTCTCCTGACTCTCACCACACTGTTTTCCCTCCTTCCTCCCACCTCCTCCCATCCCAACCCTCCTTCATCCATCCCATTCCCCTGTGTCTGTCAACCCCACCCCATCCCTCCGGACTCTCACACCTTCCCCTCCTTCTGGACTCTCACCCCTTCCCTTCCCTCCGGACTCACGCGTCGTTACTGAGGAACGGGCGTATTGTAGCTGAGGATAATGACTGAACCTGATTTGCTGTGTTGTCATGATTTACAGCAATCATAATACAAACAATTATTTTGCACAAATGTATTTGTAGTGTTTGTGATATTACATTTTTATAAGCAATTTAGGTTGAAAAAATATATAAAATTCAAAAAAGAACCCCTCAGCACATACATACAGGAGGGGTAGGTGCAGACTGGAAGTTTGGGACGATTAAACATCACCACCACCAAATTAAAAACACCTCACTACCACGTAATTAAAAACACCTCACTACCACGTAATTAAAAACACCTCACTACCACGTAATTAAAAACACCTCACTACCACGTAATTAAAAACACCTCACTACCACGTAATTAAAAACACCTCACTACCACGTAATTAAAAACACCTCACCACTACAAAATAAAAAGCACCTCACGACCACGTAATTAAAACACCTCACTACCACGTAATTAAAAACACCTCACTACCATGTAATTAAAAACAACTAACTACCACGTAATTAAAAACACCTCAATACCACGTAATTAAAAACACCTCACTACCACGTAATTAAAAACACCTAACTACCACGTAATTAAAAACACCTCACTACCATGTAATTAAAAACACCTAACTACCACGTAATTAAAAACACCTCACTACCACGTAATTAAAAACACCTAACTACCGCGTAATTAAAAACACCTAACTTCCACGTAATTAAAAACACCTCACGACCACGTAATAAAAAAAACCTCACCACCAAGTAATTCAAACACCTCACTACCACATAATAAAAAACACCTCACGACCACGTAATTAAAAACACATAACTACCACGTAATTAAAAACACCAACACCACGTAATTAAAAACACCTCACTACCACGTAATTAAAAACACCTCACTACCACGTAATTAAAAACACCTAACTACCACATAATTAAAAACACCTCACCACCACGTAATTCAAAACACCTCACCACCACGTAATTCAAAACGCCTCACAACCATGTAATTAAAAACACCTCACCACCACGTAATTCAAAACACCTCACCACCACGTAATTCAAAACACCTCACTACCATGTAATTCAAAACACCTCACCACCACATAATTCAAAACACCTCACTACCATGTAAATAAAAACACCTCACTACAACATAATTAAAGACAGTGACACAATACAAGACAAGACATGACAACACAGACACTGCACTGATATATATATATATAATCAGTCACTATGCGATTTAATACCATCAGTGGTGAACCGCCATTAAGGTATCCCATCCAGTTATGCTGTACCTTAATGGGAGCGATAAGTGCCATCTGCCACATGGCACCTTACCTCTGGTATCCACTCATTATATGGAATCCCCTGGGTGCAGCCGGGAGCAAACCAATCCAAATATATGTGCAGTTCTCCAGCTTTCAATGAGCGCAAGTAATGACGTCACTGCCATGTACATACGCTCTGCCTGTCAAGCTCTCAAGAGAACCCTCTGACAAAGCAGAATTTTGATCTTAGTTCAGATACTGTCATAAGTGTATGTAAAACTCACAGTTAACGACCTGGTTTCGCCCTTTTGGGGCTCATCAGGGCAACACAGTGAGTACTGCATACACTTATGACTCTGAAAACCTTTCGGTTATATAATCAGTCACTATGCGATTTCATACCATCAGTGGTGAACCGCCATTAAGCTATCCCATCCAGCTATGCTGTACCTTAATGGGAGCGATAAGTGCCATCTGCCACATGGCACATTACCTCTGGTATCCTCTGGTATCCACATATATATATATCTCTCTGTGCAGCGTCTGTCCTGTGTTGTCTTGTCTTGTCACTGATCTACTTTCTCAAACTTTTGTGAAATCGTACCAAACTTCTGGTATGCGCATATCTCTCCCGTTGGTATGTCCTAAGGGTATTGTTTTGAAAAAATTTCCATTTTTTTTGGGGGGGGGAATTTTTTGGGGAAATTTTTTTTTTCAACTTCAATTGTTTATAAAATGTGATATCACGTATATTACAAATACATTTGTGCAAAATAATTGTTTGAATTATGATTGGTTTAAACCATGACAAAATGGCAACTCAGGTACAGTCATTTATCTATATATCTACACATCTGGGCAGTGTCTGTGTTGTCACTTAACGACTCCCTCAAACTTTTGTTTCCGTGGTTGTGAAGTGTTTTTAATAACGTTGTGGTGGTTTAGAATCAAGTGCTGGTGAGGTATTTTGAATTATGTGGTGGTGAGGTGTTTTTATTACGTGTTTTATGGCTGTGAGGTGTTTTTAATTACTTGGTGGTGAGGTGTCTTGAATTTCTTGGTGGTGAGGTGTCTTGAATTACTTGGTGGTGAGGTGTTTTCAATTACTTGGTGGTGAGGTGTTTTGAATTACTTGGTGGTGAGGTATTTTAAATTACTTGGTGGTGAGGTGTTATAAATTACTTGGTGGTGAGGTGTTTTGAATTACATGGTTGTGAGGTGTTTTAAATTACTTGGTGGTGAGGTGTTTTAAATTACTTGGTGGTGAGGTGTTTTGAATTACTTGGTGGTGAGGTGTTTTGAATTACTTGGTGGTGAGGTGTTTTGAATTACTTGGTGGTGAGGTGTTTTTAATTACGTGGTGGTGAGGTGTAATCGTCCCAAACTTCCAGTCTGCACCTACCCCTCCCCTATGTATGTGCTGAGGGGTTCCTTCTTGAAACAAAAACATTCAACCTAAATCTTCAACCTAAATTGCCTATAAAAATGTAATATCACAAACACAACAAATACATTTGTGCAAAATAATTGTTTGTATTATGATTGGTGCAAATCATGACAACACAGCAACTTAGAAATACAATACAATACAACTTACAAATAAATATATATATATACAAATAAATATATATATATATATAAATATATATATATATATAATCGTTAGATTAAATAAGACGCGGACGTAGCTTCAGGACGTCGATCTTTAATTGTCGACAAGCTTTCGACCAACAAAGGTCTGCTGAGTCTACAAAAACAGTAGGCATGTATATCAGTCAAGTATGTATGGTGATATGTGTGTGATGTGTGATGTGTGTAGAAAATGCATGCAGAAGGAAGAGCCACGCCAAAGTTCACTCACCAGCCCCAAGTTCAACGGAAGTGACCGTTTGCGTTACAGTTAGGGTGCACGTGCATATACAAATATAGAGATATACATACATAAACACACAAGCATATATTCATATCCCATTTATATTCATATAATATATTTATATATTTATATAAATGACATATAAAGGTAGAATGAATGAATGAATGAATGAATGAATGGGTTACGGTTAACAATTTGATTGGGTTGATGTTGGAACATGCTTTAGTCATCAAAATTTATGCCATGAGGGACTTTTGTCCGAAGTTTGTGTATCCAAAAGGACTCACGTTTCAGAATCGTGGTGTGTGATCGATTTGTGATTGATTCAATGGCAGAGATCTGAATGTCATTTAGAGTGATCCGGTTGATTAAAGTGTATCGTGTAAGGTAGAGATTTGCCCTGACTGGTGTGGAAGTTATTGATTTCTGACCGGGTGTTATTAAATCGTGTGTAGAGTGTATTTTCAGTTTTTCCAACATATTGTTTGTTGCACTTTTGGCAAGTGATTAGGTATATGACCCATGTAGATTTGCAGTTCATATAGGAGGTGATGGGGAATTTTTGTCCAGTGCTAGAACTACAGAACTACTTGACTGATATACATGCCTGATGTTTTTGTAGACTCACAGGAAGACCTTTGTTGGTCGAAAGCTTGTCGACAATTAAAGATCGACGTCCTGAAGCTACGTCCGCGTCTTATTTAATCTAACGATTATTTATTCAATACAAATGAGACGACCTGCTCGTACTTTGGAGTTTCTACTATTTCTTACAGTTATATATATATATATATATATGTATATATATATATATATATATATATATATATATATATATATATATATAAATATATATATAAATATATATATCTGTGCAGTGTCTGTCCTGTGTTGTCTTGTCTTGTCACTCAACTACTCCCCCAAACTTTTGTGAAATCCCACCAACATCTGGTGTACACCTACCTCTCCCGTGTGTTTGTCCTGAGGGTATTGTTTTAGAATTTTTTTCCCAAATTATTATTAGAATATTTTTTTGAAAATTCTTTTTTTGCACCTTAAGTCTTCAACTTCAATTGTTTATAATATGTAATATCACGTATATTACAAATACATTTGTGCAAAATAATTTATAAGCAGGAACGGGCTTTATTTGGATTTCAGTTTGGAACCAATTAGTTTTGGTCGCTCTCTGTCCTTTTCTGGGAGCAATCGAAAGACCCTGTATGTGCAATGCTTAAAAATGTAAGCTGATGCCCGAAATATGAGAATAAAAGCTGAAACTGAAGAAATAAAAGCCTGAACGAAAGAAATGAAAGCCCAAAGAGAACAAAATAATGAATTACGGGCACAGGAGAGGAAATGTTTGTTTGAAAATGGCCTGTGTGAACATCGTACGGTGGGGATGGTGCTTTGCTCCAGGGGTAAGAGACCGCCCATGTGACGAGTGAGGTAGAGTGAGGTAGCGTGTGTAGCAGGGGGTAGTTTAGGCTCCATGGTGTGCGAAGCCACATCCGGAGTGGGTGGCTCGGCGCTCATGTGTAGGACGGGTTGGACCCGTCGGGAGTTCTTCTGATATGGCCGGGACCGACAGTGGACAATGCAGCTCGAGCTCCGGGGGCGTGCAGGTAACCGAACCTGAGCTGGCGAGCCAGGTGTCTGTGGTGTATGGAGTGGCGGGTGAGCCTGCATGGGATGCGTCCATCGCCGTGGGTGAGCTGGGACCGGCGGTAGTCGTGTCGGTGCCCCGGGTGTCTGGTACGGAACCTGTCGGGGTCTACTCGGTGCTCGGGGTCGTCGACTCACCATGCACGAGGTGTGTTTTGGCGGCCACGGGACAGTGGGTAAGGAACAAATTAAATGGGAAGGCACCTAGAAAGAGGAAGGCCATTGTGGGCCCATGTCAGTGTGAGCCCCATTTGGAACTTATTTATTACACGGGTTTGTTCCTGTGCGGTAGGAGCGGTGAGTCATGCGTAGCACGGAGTTCATGAGGATGGAGGAAGGTTTGGATTGGCAGTGTGGGAATCTCAGTACCAGGGTCGGCTGCAGGGAGGGGCAGAAAAGCCCAAAAAGAACAAAGGCTTATAACCTGCAGCTGCGGTTGGATACGCGAGGCCCAAAAAAATAAAATTTACTTTTAAATTAAACTCAAATTTTAATGGGATTTTAATTTGGCGCAGCCTTGGAGGGAATTGGTCCCCGGGCTGCAGAATTCGGACCAGGGGGGACTAAAGGGGTCGGCCTCATGGAAAATTATCCCCTTGGGAAATTGGGTTGTTCCGGGCAGCTGGGGGGCTGCGCGGGTGGGTTTTGGACATGGGGTCCGATCATGGGGGGTTGTGGTATGACCCGGGCCTCATGGGGATTCTGGTGGAGTGTGGCGTCCCTTGTCCATCAGGACGCCATCCGAGCAAGTGTCTCGGGACGGTGGGGTCACCGGACCCTGGAGGGGGTTGAGACCTCCCGGGGTCCGAGGTGGTTACTCATGGGCACGATCATGGTGCATCATGAGGACCATGAGGGGGAGGTGTTGTGGGTCGCGCTTTGGTGGCGGCACCACAGACGGCCAATAAGGGCCTGATGTGGTGGCTGCCCGGGCATGCGTCCTGGCAGCCTCTCCCTGAGACTCTTGGACTCCATCTACATTTCACTGTCTGACAACATGGACCAACTTCTATCCACTCATCCCAACTCTCTCTTCCTCATATGTGGTGACTTCAACTGTCATCATGCCACCTGGTTGGGTGTGGGTTCCTCTCTCACCAGTCATGGCACCTCAGCAAAGGACTTCTGTGACTCACTGGGATAGACACAATCTGTCAATTTCCCGACCCGGATCTCAGCCAATGGAGTATCTTCTCTTCTAGACTTGGTTATGACAAACTTCCCTGCTAATGTCTGCTGCTCTTCCTCTGCTCCAATCGGTTCTTCTGATCATGTGCTTGTCAAAGTGGACATCTCTCTGGCCATTCTCAGAGAGCCTCCTCAGCGTCGACGAGTCTGGCATTTCACTCAGGCCGACTGGGACGGTCTTCAAGCAGCCATCAATCGTCTGGATTGGTCTCCCATCTCCACTGCCTCTGACATCAATTCTTCCAAAGCAAACTGATCTCTCTCATGCACAGATTTATCCCATCTCGCCTTCAGTTGTCTTACCCTTCCTCCCGTCCATGGTACACTGAATCTTGTGGTGAGGCAGTTGCCCTGAAACAACTTGCCTTTGCCTCTTGGAAGGCTAATCCAACTGAAGGCAATCTCAGTTCCTTCCACCAAGCTCAGAACAAGTGTGTGTCTACCCTCAGGTGTGCCAGGAAGCACTATCTCTCCTCACTCAAGAATGAACTCTCAAACCTGTCTCCTTCCTCCAAATCCTGGTGGCGTCTGTTCAAATCCGTTTCTGGTGTTTGTTCCCCCTCCATCCCCTCCCTTACCTCAAATGGCCACACAGTTGACATCGCACGTGACAAAGCCGAATGCCTCAACTCTGTGTTTACCTCAAAATCCTTAGTCCCAAACCCATCTCTCTCTGTTCCCACCTTTCCCAGTCGAACCCAACTGCTCCTGGACTCTGCGTCCTTCTCTCCTGACAAGGTGGAGGAGTTTTTGTCAAACCTCGACTCTGATTCTGCAACTGGACCAGACGGCATCAGCCCACGGGTCCTAAAATCCTGCTCTGCCGCTCTATCTCACCCTCTCTCTGTTCTTTTCACCCTATCTTTTGCTCAAGGTCATCTGCCAGCATCCTGGAAATCAGCAAACATTACCGCTTTACACAAAAAAGGTGCAAAAACAGATCCTTGCAACTACAGACCAATCAGCCTGCTCCCAATTATCAGCAAAGTCATGGAATCCATCATTGCTTCGGATATGAAATCTTTCCTCTTCTCCAATGGCTTGATCTCTGATCATCAATTTGGTTTCAGACCAGGTCACTCTACTCTGGACATGCTGCTTCTGCTGTCTCAACAATGGATGGAGGTCCTCAATGCCAAACAGGAAATCAGAGCTGTCTCCCTTGACATATCACGTGCCTTCGATACGGTCTGGCACCCAGCTCTGCTCACCAAACTCTCCTCCTATGGTATCCATGGAAATCTCCATGCATGGCTTGCGGACGTCCTCTCTGGTCGTAGTCAACGTGTGGCCCTGAATGGATTTCTCTCATCTCCCCTTCCTGTTCAGGCTGGAGTTCCCCAAGGCAGTGTGCTGGGCCCTGTGCTTTTTCTGGTCTTTATCAATGATCTCTCCGACTCTCTGGAAAATCCTCTCTATCTCTTTGCTGATGACTCCACTCTCTGCCGCTCCATTCCTCTTCCCTCAGATCGGCAGTCTCCTCACTCTCTGAAGACCTGGACAAAATCACAGACTGGTCAAACAAGTGGAACATGTCTTTCAATCCTGACAAATCTCACACTCTTACGATGTCTCTCCGAAAAGATCGACTGGACAACCCTCCCATCTACTTTCTCAACAATCCTCTCCAAGAAGTTCTGTCGCTCAAGCTTTTGGGTCTCACTATCTGCCATGATCTTTCTTGGGAAAACCACATTTCCAAGCTGGCCTCCAAAGCCAGTCACCGACTGGGCATCCTCCGTCGTGCGAAGTCCTTCCTAGGCACACCTGAGCTCCTCACCACATACAAGGCTTTCATCCGCAGCTCAATGGAATACTGTTCTCCCCTATGGGCTGGTGCTCCTGCCTCACACCTGGCTCGGCTTCACGCTGTTGAATCCAAAGCTTTCAGAATCATTGGAATCTCCCGCGATGAAGCTATCTCTGAGGGCCTTTCACTCACTCACCGCAGGCAGGTAGGTGGTCTTTCTGTCTTCTACCGACTCCTCTCCAGCCTTGCTCCCCCAGCTCTCTCTGTGCTATGTCCCCCAAATATTTCTACAGGTCGCACAAGATCTGCCAGCAACCCTCTGATGGTTAAACTGCCGAAATCTCGGCTCTCTGCTCACCTTCACTCTTTCATTCCTCTATTCTCCCGCCTCTGGAACAAACTCCCACACTCCCTTCAATCCCACTCCTCCCTCCAGGTCTTTAAAACAGCTGTTCACCACCATCTCTTATCTTCCCCCATCCAAAACCTTGATCTTTTCTACCCCCACAAATTCACCCCAGATCCACCTTGTTTGAAATTCCAACTTCTTTCCTGGAAGTCCTGGCAGTGTCCATATGTTTTATACGTCTCCCACCCCCCCCCCCTTCCCATGCCTCCCGCCCAAAGCTCTCTCCCTCCCACAGATCTCTCGATGTCTCCATGTCTCTCGGTCCCTGCTCTCAAATGTTGTGTTTGTGTCCTTCCCCCTCTCTCCCCATCTTGTCTACCGCTCCCGATGTTATTTGTTTTATGTGTCTGTTTGTCTTTCTGTGTGATTAATGTTCGCTCTTTCACGAGCCTCGATCTTGTATACAAAAAAAAAAAAAAAGCCAGCATGTGGTGACCTGCCATGCTGTGCTGGTCTATGGACACGGGTCGAACCGCATGGACAGGAATGAGTACAGCCCACCGGACAACCATTGGAGCATCTGTGTAACATGATAGTGTGATGGGAAAGGCCTGGGTAGGGCTGCATGGTCTTCCACAGATGGTCCGTGGTGGTTTACGGGTTCTCGGCTTGGAAAGAGAGCCCTGGGTTTTATTGGCATGGGAGATATGAGATTGGCTTTTGCAGGCACCCTGATTGAGCGTGCACCCCAATGGAATTGGGTTTGTGTCAAAATTCATCTTTCCCAATTGTCACGGCTCATCGTGCTTTGCGTTTATGGGTATGCAGATGAGTTGGGGAATTGGTACGGGTAACGGGTAAGAGTGGCCATGAGAGCCTGGATGGTGTGGAGACCCTCACCGTCAGGACGTACAGCAAAGGAGCTGTTTGGCTGTCAGGGACCGAATAGTTGAGGGAGGGAGGGGGGGGGGTGGTGGTCGAAAAAGTTGTAAAGTCGAGTGACTTGTTTTGGACTTCGGGCACCACAGCCTTAAGCGCCCCCATCATCTTGGTTGTACGGTACCTCCCCGCTGCCGAATTCAGGATCACACGGTGTGTAATGAGAGTTAAGCCATGGTCTTGCAGGGAATATTAGGATTATTGTAATAATTGTGTCGTGATTGTTGTTGAATGTGAGTGAATGAGGGAATGTTCCACTCGGTCCCATGCAACTTGATATGTGATCTATGGCATTAGCAATTAACAAAGCACTTAATCCAACACGAATACACCTCCCAATGACGATTGCAACCCAAGAACCAGAAAATGTTGTTTTGTCATCCGACCAAAGATGGCCGACTGACAGCCTTTTACTCAGTGCACGTTACATATTATTCTGTTGGTTGTCCTTGAAGATGCTTTGAGGTCTCATCCTCTGCCCTTTATCCGGGTTTCAATCTATTTAATGGATATATATATATATACTAGCAGAAGTACCCGGCATTGCCGGGTGGGGGAGGAGGAGGGGAGGGGAGGGGAATGGGGGGGGGGGGAAGGGGGGAAGGGGGAGGGGAAGGGGGGAGGGGAAGGTGTAGGGGGTGCCCGGGGAAAGAAGGGCCCTTCTCCCCTCCCCCTTCCCCTCCCCCCTTCCTCTCCCCCTCCCCCCTCCCCCCCTTCTCCCTTCCCCCCTCCCCCTCCCTCTCCCCCTCCCCCCCGTTCCCCTCCCCTCCTCTTCCCCCTCCCCTCCTCCTTCCCCTTAACACCAGGGGGGTTGACTCAGCCTGTCATCCTACCGAGGTCGGCAAATTGAGTACCAGTTCACTGGTAATTCCCTGTGTGCCGCAAGAGGCACCTAACGGGGTTGGCGGCACGAACCCGGAAGTCGGAACTCATTGTCAAATAAATGTAGCATGTATGTTTGACTCTGTCACATGCCGTTGGTCCCATGTCAATCGGATGAAGTTGAAAAATTAACATTACGAAGTTTCTCTGGGACGTACTGATTCCGAATAATGAAGTTGAAAAATTAACGTTCCGAAATATGCTAATTACGCTAACAGAAGTGCTGGCGCTGGGAAGCGCTAGAGGGAGCGCTGCGCTCCCTCCCTTCGATTCCCTCCCTCTTCTGCTAGCGCTTCTGCGCTAATACGCTAATTTTAAAAGCTGAAGTTTTTTTTAAAATTTAAGGTGTGCTGTAGTTGCTCTGACACGTACTGATTCTGAATATGCCTTTGGTTTTTCTCTGCGATGAGTAGTTCTCGAGTTATAAGAGGACAAACAAATATACTTTACTGCTTTATATATATTGTTGCGGGTATGGAATTTGGCCTCCATATCCGCTTGTAAATATGCCCCTATTTCCCCAATACTCCCCAACTCTCCCTTACCCCATTCCCTAGTCCCATTGTCTGTAAACAACACCCAGTAGAGCCGATCTTCCCCTTCATTCCCCCATTAAATGTCGTGCCCAGGTCCACCGCATCACACGTAGACAACTATAGGACATCTTGCTAGTTATTCTTAGTCTATGTCAGTTAAGGACTCGTTTCCATTAATTCTGACTCTTCGTTGCACCAGAATGTGATCGTATGGCACCAGTAGTGAGTTTAGGACCTCCCCATACCTCCCCGCATCTCTTCCCATCATCTCAAGCGCCAACTATAACAACTACAACAGCAGAGGGGGGCGGCGCGGCGACGGCGCGGGGAGTGTGCGTCCTCACACCGGCTCGGTTAGCCGCCATGACCATGTGCGCCGACGGGGTTACCACGAAGGGGCTCCCTGTCGGCCCCTCGTCAAGGGCGGAGCTGGTAACCCCCGCACCCAATGACAAGCAACGGACCGATTCCATCTGGGGCGGAGCTAACGAGCCGAGGGCGTGACTCCCCGCCGGATATACGCGACGACTCACCGGAAGTGAGAGGGAGATGCGCCCCCAGCTTGAGCAGACCAGACGCGACCCCGAGCGCTGAGCGACCTCCCCGCATCTCCAGACCGGACCGGGTCGATCCTGCCCTGAGCCCAGGTGCACCTGGAGCGATCGACCAACCCGCCTATCCTTGCCATCAATTCCCGTGTGAGTCAGCCTTGTCCCGTTTATCTGTCGTCTGTTGGGGTTAATATAAGTGTGTCTAAGTGCCTACCTTTCTATGTTATACATCTAATCCCTGTAATCTGACCTTCCGCCCTAATAGAACCTCCTCCGGAGGCCTTGAGAACCGTAACCCTTGGTGTCGTGTCATTGTAGTCCAGCCGTGTGTCTTTTCCTTCATTGATCTAGCATAGCGCGATTAGTCAACGTCCGGGTATAATCGGGTAACCTGTTGCAGACGTGGTCATACCAAACCGCTCGGTAAATAACACCTAAGCCGCGTCTGTAACAATTGGTGTCGAGGAGTGGAATTCGGACCCGGGACTAAATTTATTAGGCCCAAATTTGTAGTAGAATCGATTCGGAGCGCGTTTCCCGCGCGGAATTTGTAGTAGAATCGATTCGGAGCGCGTTTCCCGCGCGAAATTATAACGGCGAAATTTGAATTGTTATACGAAAATAAAAACCCGAATTTTGAAAGTCGCGCTATGGCAGACCAAGACAGCTGGGGTCCGGTAGAGGAGAGTGAGGCAGGGTCGGTCCAGGACCAAATTGAGGGACGCGAGGAGAGCGAAGCAGCGAGGGTAGCAGGCGCGCAAAATGGCGCCTCGCACATGGCCACGGCGCCCACGCCCGCGACCGTGGTAGCGCCACCGGGGGATTTGAATCTGTTTTTTATACAAATGAAGGCCCTTATGGCCCAGACTAGTGAGCGATTGGAGAACCAAATGGGGGTAATGGGAAACCAAATTGTGGGAATGAGGGCGGATAGTGAGCGATTAGAGGGCCAAATGGGGGCAATGAGGGACGAAGCGAGGGGTACCGGTGAGGGGTTAGACAAGAAATTTGAGAAGTTAGACAATAATTTTGAGGGGTTCGACAACGGGATAAAAGAGGTAAAGAATGGGTTAATGGGGGTAGAAAACAGAATGGCCGCTCAAGAGAATCAACTGGAAGGGATGCAAAAGGGGTTAGAGGGGTTAGAAAACAGAATGGAAGGCAAATTGAGGGACATGAGGGACCAAGCGGAAAGGGAAGTTAAACAAATGGGGCAGCAGATAGAGGGGGTCAGAATGGGGGTAGAAACCAAACTGGATGCTCACAGGGAGGAAATGGAGCAGATGAGGGTGGCATCTGGGCAGGAGATGCAAGTAATGGGAGAGGAGATCAGAAGAGGAGTGAGTGAGGAGGTCGGAGGAGTGCGCGAGGAGGTGAGGCACTGTAAGGAGCACATGGAGAAGGAGGTGAGAAAGGGGACTGTAAAGTTACAAGGGGGCATAGAGGACCTGACGCAGGAGGTAGAACAACTGACAGAGGGACAAAATGAACTAACGGACCAGGTAAAGAAGAACACAGCGGTAATAGGAGGGTTAAAGGCGACACAGAAAGAACTAAAAGATGACTTGATAGCGACGAAGAGGGAATGCCAGATGGTACGTGAGGGACTGACAGCGAGGTTGGACGAGGTGATAGAGGTAATGGAGACAAAGGACCGGCAGGTGAAGACGCACCTGGAAACGGTCAAGGTAGCCTTGGAGGACGAGATTGAGGAGACGTACCGGGGAATAAAAGAGGTGAAGCAGAAATTAGAAGAAGTGGAAGAAGGGGTGAGCGAAATTTAGAAGCGACGGAGAGAGGATAAGAAAGAGATAAAAGAGGAGGTAAAAGAATTGGTCCAAAGTCTGTGTTTGGATCGTGGTGATGTGCTCATTAACCGGATGAGGGATTCGCAGGTGATGGAGGAGAACGAAGAGGAAGAGGACCCGGTGTAAGTGGTGACCAATATGGTCGTGCGTATGATGCGCCAGGTGATTTGATAAGCTTGGGGGTCGAGATGGACCCGGGAGTTCGTGAGAGGCCGTTGGTGAAGTGTGCGACAGGTCTGGTGTGCGAAAAAGGAGGTGTGCGAGAAAGTCTGACTCTGGGGTGTGTGAGGAAAAAGTGCATGCCAAGGAGTGAGGGTGCTGGCGAGAGTGAGTCGGTCGTAGCGCGTGTGCGAGGGAGCACCTGGAAGCGCGGTGTGGTAAGTGTTACAGAGGGTGTGACGGGAGAGTGTGCGCGAGGAAGGTGTGTGACGGACAGGTGCATGAGGAAAGAGTGCGCTGTCAAAGGCAAGGAAGAATGCACACCTGTGGTGAGTGTTACAGAGGGTGTAACGGGAGAGTGTGCGCGAGAAAGGTGTGTGACGGACAGGTGCATGAGGAAAGAGTGCGCTGTCAAGAATGGAGGTGAGAGTAGTGAGAGTGACAAGGAGCATGAGTTGGTTGTGACAGGTGAGCGAGGATGCACACCTGGAATGGAAGGATGCACACCTGGAATGGTAGAGCGTGAGTGGGAATGCACGCTGGAATTAGTAGTGAGGCACGTGGTTGGGTGTGCGAATGAGAGCACACCTGTGATTGTCACAGAGGAGGTGACCGAGGAGGGGGCGCGAAGAGGTGTGTTGGTGAGGTGTGCGAGTGACGAATGTGTGCCAAGGTGTTCGGTGGTCAGGTGTGTGACCAAGTCTGTGAGTGGAATGAGAGTACCTGGGTGTGTAAGGAAAGGTACGAGGAGCATGGAAACGGCTGGATGTGTGAGCAAGGAACGGGCTGCGGGGTGTAAGCATGCAGGTGAGGCATCGAAGGTAAACGGGTTAGAGGTTAGGTCGACTTTTAGCCGAAGCGGGCCCTCGGTGCGTGCCGGGCCTCGCTTTGAACGGCCGCGTCCGTGCTCCACTAGGCGGAGCGGGCAGCTGGATAAGAAGGGTCGTCATGGTGACCACTTTTTGTTGAGGCATTCCGGCAGGTCGAGATCGAGCCATTGGATGGCACCACGCCGAGATGGTGCGTGGGATCTCGGCCCGGGTAAACCTCCTTCCCTGCCCCGAATGCGGGACGTGTCCAGCCGCTGGCACCAAACAACCCGCATTCATGGCTTGGCTGTACGCAGCCGAGATTTAGAAGCAAATTGGCGCACCGAGAGGCATTAGTAAGTAGACTGGGTGATGAGGTTAGTGTTTTGGCCCCAAAATTAGAGAAAAACAAAATTTGATGATTGGCAAAGGATTGGCAGTAGTGATTGGCAGATGATGGGTAGTGATTGGCAAATTTTTGATTTGTTGAAATTTGATGTGCAAAATTGGTAGTGAGCGATGTGCCCGGTGGGTAAGAGTGGCATCCCTGCCACCCTTCCCAGGGGGGGCAAATGCGCAATAGTTTATGGGGTGATGGCAGTGAAAACTAGCCCGGGTGGGTTAGGATATGGTGTGTAGGGATCTAGAAGAGATTGACATTAGGTAACGTTAAGGTTAGTTAGTGACTGATACCTGTAGTGGGGACGCAGGTAGATTAGTGTGGATTATAATGACGTGGGAGCGCAATAGTTTAAAGGGACGACTGGGAAGCGCAAGTTTCAGAGGGGAGGAGTTAGATGAGATGATGCTGTGTGAGAAGTGGAGCAGTGTGGAGCAGTGTATGAGTAATGAGTGTGGTGGATCAGCGTGAATGCGCTTGGGGAGAGAAGGGTGCAGGCGGCACCAAGAGTGAGAGCACAGGTGTGCAAGTGCAGGTGTGTGGAGAGAGTTGGAGTAAGTGGTACGGAGTGGTGTGCATGGTGCGAAGGTGTGGATGGGGGAAGAGTGGACCCCTTTCACGAGTACCCGGGGCGGGTAGTGTAAGTGTTAGGTAGAGGGTACAGGTAAATTGTGGTTGGATATTGGCATTTGTGGTGCGGTTGCAGACTGGTGTTGTGGATGGGTGCATTAGTGTCGTGGAAATGGCTGGGCGTGTAGCCTGTTAGTGTGTGTAGTTGGTTGGGCACTCCACCACTGTGAGGATGTCGGCCAGGTGAGGCCGCAGGTGGGCTCTGGGAGCCGGTAGTTGTGAGTGGGTGCCTGAGGATCCCGGGTGTGGATCGGGCAGCCCAGGGCCAGAGAGGGCACCGAGTGGGGAGAGTGCCAGAGGGCCTTCCCCAGGTAGTTAGGTTAGGGTAAGGAGCAGGTAAGCTCGGAGGCAACTGCAGTGGTGGAGGTGTGCAGGTGGGTAGACCTGCTGGGAGAGTTACACGTCACAGCCCAGAAATTGTGCGAGGGCACCGAGAGATGAATCGGGGGAGTGAGACCCCAAATTGAAAAGCACCACAGTTTGGCCAATGGGAATTGGTTTTTAGAACCCATAGTGTAAGAGGGCCAATGGTTTGGCCGGAGAAAGACCCCGGGTAGTGTAAAGTTGTTAAAGTCATTTAGGAGATAGTTAGGATTGATGAACCTGTCGCACCATACGCAGCCACTTACCTGTGGTGATGAAGATGACTCCACACCTGTGTTTTCTTTGTTGTGTGGCAGGAAGTAAGGATTGCTGTGAGGATTTGTGAGACGCATCACGACGTGGATGAGACATTGGGGTGATTCCATCGCTCCCTCCCTAGGAGGGACTGATGACGAATTGGTAATGGCAAATTATGATGTCGAGTTGGAGATGGCAAATTTTGATGAGAGTTGAGAATGGCAAATTTGATTGGTTAGGAGGGAGAGAAGACGAATTTGGTTTATGGGAGGAACGGGGAAGACAGTAGGGATGTTTGTTGATTTGTAAAGTAGATGTTTATGGGTAGTGTTGTGTTTTGTGGATACAGTAAGGGGTAGGGGAGGGGCCATGTAGGTTACCTGGTGGGGGGGGGGCGTACGGTAGGAACGTACCTGTCTCACCTGGTTCCCATGTGCCCCCAGTGTGCATTACCTTACATTGCGTGCACTTTTGCGCCCTTACCACCTTACTCACTTGTCTTTTCTTTTGTCTCCCACCTCTGAGGATCTGGCTTTGGGGCGGAGAGAGAGGAGAGAGAGGTGCTGGCTCCGCAGTTGTGGGCCTGCACTTTCGCTGCTTGCTGCTGGGATCGATACACCATATGGACCGCAATGTTTGTGGCCACCCACAATGGACCACAGTCCTTTTGCGGGCAAGCACCACCCAGGGATGGACCTATGGGTCAACGTGGCACCTATGCCATACAGGTGAACCACTTTTAGTTGACACCACAGAAGGCCGAGTGCACCACACGAAGAGCAAGAGACACCTGCAGGGTTAGGGGTTGTTGTTTTTATTTTAACGAACAATGGTGGTGCACCGGATGGTGCTGACTGTGTGATGGGGTGGTGCTTTTGGTGCTGGGAAGGGGTGCTCTGCACATTATTAAAGGCCGTAGGCCACAGAGCACTCGTGGGTTGGTGTATCGATGCTAGCATGCGTGCTCTCTCTATGCATAACATCTGCATGTGTTCCTCCAAAAACAGGTCCTGGATCGTAGTGTAAATAGCAGCGTAGTCTTGTAAATAATGCTCCCTACCGGCTGTATGTTTAGTTTGCGAATTCTTTCCGGATTCGGTTATCCTGTGGGTGTGTTTCTGTGAGGAGAAGGGTGCAACGTCGCAGGGGGACATATTTACTCATTTGTGAATATCTGTAAAACTGTCGCACTCAGGGTAGAGTTAATAGTAGAGGGAACTACATCTGAGTGCCACTCTAAAATAGGTAAAAATTTATCCGGTCGGGACGCCCCGAGGGTAGAGAAGGGTGCAATGTTGCGGGTATGGAATTTGGCCTCCATATCCGCTTGTAAATATGCCCCTATTTCCCCAATACTCCCCAACTCTCCCTTACCCCATTCCCTAGTCCCATTGTCTGTAAACAACACCCAGTAGAGCCGATCTTCCCCTTCATTCCCCCATTAAATGTCGTGCCCAGGTCCACCGCATCACACGTAGACAACTATAGGACATCTTGCTAGTTATTCTTAGTCTATGTCAGTTAAGGACTCGTTTCCATTAATTCTGACTCTTCGTTGCACCAGAATGTGATCGTATGGCACCAGTAGTGAGTTTAGGACCTCCCCATACCTCCCCGCATCTCTTCCCATCATCTCAAGCGCCAACTATAACAACTACAACAGCAGAGGGGGGCGGCGCGGCGACGGCGCGGGGAGTGTGCGTCCTCACACCGGCTCGGTTAGCCGCCATGACCATGTGCGCCGACGGGGTTACCACGAAGGGGCTCCCTGTCGGCCCCTCGTCAAGGGCGGAGCTGGTAACCCCCGCACCCAATGACAAGCAACAGACCGATTCCATCTGGGGCAGAGCTAACGAGCCGAGGGCGTGACTCCCCGCCGGATATACGCGACGACTCACCGGAAGTGAGAGGGAGATGCGCCCCCAGCTTGAGCAGACCAGACGCGACCCCGAGCGCTGAGCGACCTCCCCGCATCTCCAGACCGGACCGGGTCGATCCTGCCCTGAGCCCAGGTGCACCTGGAGCGATCGACCAACCCGCCTATCCTTGCCATCAATTCCCGTGTGAGTCAGCCTTGTCCCGTTTATCTGTCGTCTGTTGGGGTTAATATAAGTGTGTCTAAGTGCCTACCTTTCTATGTTATACATCTAATCCCTGTAGTCTGACCTTCCGCCCTAATATAGAACCTCCTCCGGAGGCCTTGAGAACCGTAACCCTTGGTGTCGTGTCATTGTAGTCCAGCCGTGTGTCTTTTCCTTCATTGATCTAGCATAGCGCGATTAGTCAACGTCCGGGTATAATCGGGTAACCTGTTGCAGACGTGGTCATACCAAACCGCTCGGTAAATAACACCTAAGCCGCGTCTGTAACAATATATATATATATATATATATATATATATATATATATATATATATATATATATATATATATGTGTGTGTGTATATATATATATATATATTGTACACAAAGTCGAGGCTGGGGCAAGAGCTAATACATTAAACACAAAAAAACATAAATGGACACATAAAACATACAATACAGGGAGTGGGAGACAAGAGGGGGAGACAAGAGGGGGAGAGAGAGGGAAGCAGACACACAACAACAGTAGAGAACAGAGACATCGGTAGATCTCTAAGGGAGAGGGTGGGGTGTGGGGGAGGGATACATGGTATGAACAAATGGACACTCCTAGGAATTTCAGGAATGACATCGGAGATTGAAAGAGGTGTATTTGGGGTATGTTAACGAGGGTATAAATTATCAAGGTTTGGATTGGGGAAGATAAGAGATGGTGGTGAACAGCTGTTTTGAAGACCTGGTGGGAGGAGTGGGATTGAAGGGAATGTGGGAGTTTGTTCCAGAGGTGGGAAAAAAGAGGAATGAAAGAATGAAGGTGAGGAGAAAGTCTTGATTTTGTCAGTTTCACCAGAAAAGGGTTTCTGGCAGCCATCTTGTGTGTCCTTAAGGAATATTTGTGGGACAGAGCACAGACAGGGCAGGGGGAGCTAGGACGTAGAGGAGTCGGTAGAAGACAGAAAGATCTCAATGCTTGCATCGAAAAAGAAGTAATTTGATTTTCATAGAAATCAAAAAAATGAAAACAAGAACCAAAACCATTTTCCTTAGAATTCACAGATGTGTTTGTTCATTGTGGAGTATGATCAGTGTCTATTTAAACAGGGTGTCTGACAATAGACAAGTTTCTTGACTGTTACATCTCTCTTTTTTTATTTTAGATTTTGCTTCAGATACTCTCCGTCAACTTTCCTTCCAAACATGTCGAGCGAGGAAGACGGTTGTTTTGTAAATATTCTGTCACGAAATATATCAAATATCGTTGATGCTTTACTGCATGGGCCTCAAAAGGCATTTGACCAAGCCAGAAAGGAGGGATTGTTGGAAAGGGAAGATTTGGATCGAATCACAAACAAGGAATCCAATGGAGATAAAATCAGAGCATGTTTGGACATCATAGAAGGAAAAGGTGAGGATCATGCAGAGACCTTTGTTGGGATTCTTCACAAGCTAAAGGTTCAAGGTACATATCCATGCCTTGGATCATGGACAAACATTGCATCGCCAACACGCAAGGCCCCCAATTCAGGTAAGCAGCAGAACTTCAATAAATAATTCACTGTTTGGTTTATAAAAGTGCAAAAGCACATTCAAATGATATTTGTCACTGAAGCCTACAGGCCTGACGTTTCAACAACAGAGTTGCTTTTCCCAAGGAATCAAACAAATAGTGTGCTGTGGTAGAGATCTACCTCTTCATGGGGTGAACAGGTAGAGGGGAAATGTATATCAATGTGAGATGAATCATGTTTATCATTGGGGACGACATAACGTTTCCATGGTTATTGAATTGGATACAGAGTTTTCAAGGTCATATCTAATTATCATTCTGTTTTGGAAGAATTGCCTTTAAGATTAGAAAAGTTTAATGATTAGTATTTTTATAAGGGAATCATGGGATGCAACAAATCTAATAATATGCAGATAATATGTTATAATTAATTGTAACCATAAACAAGTTTATGAGATTGAAAGAGTGTGAGAAAGCCCTAATTGTGTAAAAGACTGAATTCAAAAATATTGTAGAGAAATATAAATAAATTACTCCTTCCTGTACATGTTTTAAGATTCCGTAGTGTTAGAAGAGCGCTGTCATTTCAATATTCCAAAAGAAAATGTTACTTTGTCTTCGGGTTTTAATTTTAAAAGCAAATCTGTCTTCTTCTTAAATTGCCATTAATAACCCACCTTTTATTTTGGGGTCAGCGGGGGGAAGCTTGGCCCGAGTGTTCATGAACCGGCTGACCAAGCCTGACGTTGGACTAGTTGGGGCAGGAATTTTGAAATTGTTCATGTTGCCGGCGATAACTCTCCTAATCTTCGTGAAGGACACCATGGGATCTTTAATACCCACCAACGAATCCTGGCAGATGGGATGCCAGTTTACCATCCATCTGATGGACGGCACAAACATTGATGAATCACCCCGCCTGTGAAATATGGCTGGGTCGAGAATGAAACCTAGCCTAGGCGGCTTACAGGTGAGTGTTCATACCTCTAGACCATCCTTCCAGCCCTAGAATAAAATATATTATCTTAAATGCAAAAAGAAAACCCATACCAAAATATCTTGTTTGTCAAAACGAAAAATATTAAGTCATAAAATTAGAAACTTGGTCGGTGTGTTGAATACAAAAGTACAAATTTAATAAGAATAGAACAGGTGTTGAGATCCAGTCGTTTTTATGTGGAAGTAAATTTACAGCAGGAGGGATTCCTAGAGAATTACATTTCCAGGGTTACTCTTTCTGTGAACAGGGAAAAAAACAAAATTTAGATCATAGTTTGCATAGAGTTGGAAACCATAGGCCTTTGGGGAGACCCAAAACTAGCTGGAGTTGTTGAAATTTGCATAAAACATTAATTGAGGCAAAAGGATGACTTTTAAAAATAAGAGGCTCGGAAGGAAATTCTGTACAATTTGTTTCGTATCCAAAATCTACCATGAAGAGAAAAGGTAGATCTAAGTTTTTTTGTATGAAAATAAATAGGAACTTGGGAATCCTGATTACAATACGTTGAACTGGGATCAATACAAAAAGGCCCAGAACATTGCAACCAAGGAAATGAGAATCTTGAGAAAAGAGTTTGAGTGAGGAGTGGCAACAGAAATGCATGAAAATCCACAAAAAAACTTTTGTCACAAGTTAGAAATCAAACTCTTTGAAGTGGAGTTGCTCCTCTTCTCGAGCAAGATGGCTGCTGAGCAGCAGAGCCAGATGAACAAGCTAAACACCAAATAAATATTTACCCTGCGCTCGCAAAGCGAAAAGTGCGGTTAATCGATTATGTGCGTACGTGCGTGTGTGCATTTTTATGCCTCCACCCCCGAACGTGGGTCCGTCCGTCCGTACAGGCTTAACCTCGTTTTTCTCAGCAACCACATGTCCGATTGAGACGAAACTTTCAGGGTAGGAGTGACACCCATGCAGAATGTTTTATGATAATTGTGACGTCATAGGTCACGTGGTATGGCAGCCATCTTGGGTTAAAAGCAAATAATTAAAAAATTATTTCTCAGAAACTGCTGAATGGGATAATTTGAAACTTGGCACATTGTCAAGTACTTCCAATGGGGGAAAAAGCATGATAACGATGACATCATAGGTGAAATGGTATACCAGCCAAAAATGTTTTAATCGAATTCTTTATCCAAAAAAATCTGAAATTGCATGCACATGATCTGTGACATATTTGCATTGAAATATTAATTTATAACATCATAGGTCACATGGTTTGGCAGCCATATTGGATTTTACCTAAAACCTTTTAAAAAAAACATCTTCTCCCAAACCACCAAATCAATTGACTCGAAACTTTGTGTGTCATTGACTCGGCATGGCGATTGAAATATGATCACGAAAACATCATTGGTCACATGGTGTGCAGCCATATTGGATTGAAGGAAAAGATAAAATAATTATATCTCTGAAACTTACCCTATCGATGCGAAATTTTACAAATATCATCTAACACAATTGTTGCATATAGTTAGAAAATGATGATGTCGTAGGTCATGTGGTTTGGCAGCCATCTTGGATAGAAAAACGAACCTTATCTGATCAACACAAAACTTCACAAATGTGATCCCCTAGCATACAGATGCAGAGTGTACATTTTTAAAGGTCATATGCCACGCGGTGTGGCAGCCATATTAGCTTGAAAGTCGATATTTAAAAACTCCCTTCTCTGAAACTGCTTCACCGATCGATGTGAAACCTGTCCTGTCTGTTGAAAATGTGATGCTTGAAAACAGCTGAACGGATTTAAATCAAACTTATTTATTTTTAGGACAGTGAACGAGGGAACCAACCCATTGTGGGACTATGCGGAGACATATTGGCGACATGGCCGCATTGCTCTAGTTTAAAATTCATTTTCTTGGCAACGGTTGGTCCAATTGACTCAAAATTTTCTCCATAGCGTACGTCTAAACATGTGTAATTTTTCGTGATCGTTATGATGTCACGTGGTATGGATGCCGTCTTGGAAAAACTTTGCACCTCTATATATCCGAAACCACTCAACAACAAAAAATCGAAACATGGCTCCTTGTAAAGTCCTCCCCATGGGGAATAAGATATTGTCGTGTCACCAACGATTAACACCGTTGGATGACAGAAAGCCGAAATGAGCTTACCTCCGAGGCATATACCCCAACTTGGCGGGATTATTCCTTTTGGTGCATGCGGGAAGGACCCGAAGCCTTACCTGCTCATATGGCCGGGGGGTTTCATTCCTCGATCTACAAACAAGGAAACGACGCAGGACAGGAAAGTAAAATGCAACAATAATACATTTATTAAAAGTAATGAAAATAACAGTGAAGGGTGTAGTCAAAGTAAAATTCCAAATTAAACTTCTCCACTCGGACACAAACCACAGAAAGGGGGAAAAGGTAAAATAAAATAAAGTAATGTTCCTTTTATAATTGGCCGAACTCAGCTTTACTGTTCTAGCGAGGCGTCGATTGAGTCAGCAGTTCCAAAGTGGCCGAATCTGAGCTCCGGTCTCAATCCAACAATGGCGTGGAGACACTTTTTTTGCCGCACCCCGACTGTGAGGTAATCCGTGCCAGTGGTCCTCCTTCACCAACAAGGCTCCGATGATCTCTCTGGCGCACACAGACAAGAGCACGTCGTCCTCCCACACAAAACAGTATGCGGCCGCCGTGACCAAAACCAGTACAAGAGCAAGAGGCAAATGCAACTGTCATCTTCAGCAGCCAGGACAAGAGAAATGGGGAGAGAGAGAGGGCGAGAGAGGGTGAGAGACGTTTTTTTCTTCGGCTCTTGAATTTTCCTTCATGACGTCACTCTCTCCCAATCGCCTGAGCTCATCGAATTGCTCCATCGTTCCTTCACCAATCACAAGGACCTGGGCATGGTTTCTCCATTACCTGGGCATGCTTGGGGAGCAGGGTTTAATCTCCCATTCGTGAATTACACTGCTATTTAATAGCCCTGGCGGCATTGTGAGCAAATGAGTCCCATTACATCGCTGTTGTTTTTATAGAGCCTTCAATGTCCTGGCTGACCGATGAATATAAAAACGAAGGAAAAATTACAGGAGGCATTTAAATAGAGTGGAATTACACTTGTACTCTACCTAGGTAACACAAGCTCCACTCCAGCGTGTGGAGACACATAATACTTAACCGGACATTTGACCCTACTTAGAAACATTGAGATTCTTCTTCGCAGCACATGGAGCATGCTAATTTACACAATACTGACTTTCCTAAGGTATTTCTTCTTTACCACTACAAACGTAACAATATGTTAATGAAGATGTCATCTCAGCCTTCATTATGACGTCATAATTCGACAAATACAAGGCTTGATCCGATCAGTATGATATTTTTTCTTCTCTTCGAAATTTTCACCATGGGAGTGCCTCCTCCTGTATTATTCTCTTCCTGCCTATAATTTTCCTTCTGCCTCCTCCCCTCAGATCGGCAGCCTGCAGCCTCCTCACTCTCTGCAGACCTGGACAAAATCACTGACTGGGCAAACAAGTGGAACATGTCTTTCAATCCTGACAAATCTCACTCTCTTACGATGTCTTTCCGAAAATATCGACTGGACAACCCTCCCATCCACTTTCTGAATAATCCTCTCCAAGAAGTTCTGTCACTCAAGCTTTTGGGTCTCACTATCTGCCATGATCTTTCCTGGGAAAACCACATTTCAAATCTGGCCCCTCAAGCCAGTCGCCGACTGGGCATCCTCCATCGTGCGAAGTCCTTTCTTGGCACACCTGAGCTCCTCACCACATACAAGGCTTTCATCCATAGCTCTATGGAATACTGCTCTCCCCTCTGGGCTGGTGCTCCTGCCTCACACCTAGCTCGTCTTCACGCTGTCGAAACCAAAGCGTTCAGAATCATTGGAATCTCCCGTGATGAAGCTACCGCCGAGGGCCTTTCACTTACTCACCGCAGGCAGGTTGGTGGTCTTTCTGTCTTCTACCGACTCCTCTCCGGCCTTGCTCCTCCAGCACTCTCTGGGCTCTGTCCCCCAAATATTCCTAAAGGTCGCACAAGATCTGCCTGCAACCCTCTTAGGGTTAAAATGCCAAAATCAAGACTCACTGCTCACCTTCACTCTTTCACCCCTCTTTTGTCCCGCCTCTGGAACAAACTCCCCCACTCCCTTCAATCCCACTCCTCCCTCCAGGTGTTTAAAACAGCTGTTCACCACCATCTCTTATCTTCCCCCATCCAAAACCTCGATCTGTTCTACCCCCGCTAATTTCACCCCAAATCCTCTATTTTGAAATACCAATTTCTTTCCTGGAAGTCCTTGGTGTCCTTGTGTTGATACATCTCCCACCCCCCCCCCCCTTCCCACGCCGCCTCCCCCCAAGCCCTCTCCCTCCCACACATTCCCGATGTCCCTCACAAATGTTGTGGTTATGTGCTTCCCCACTCTCCCCATCCTGTCTACCGCTCCCCTTTTTATACACTTTCTTTGTTTGTCTGTTTGATTTGTTTGTGTGATAAATGTTAGCTCTTTCACGAGCCTCGATTATGTATACAAAAACAAAAAAATTCATTAATGATAATTATGATGTCAAAAGTGAAAAATTGAAACGTAGCTCATTGCAAAGAACTGCACACCAGGAATAGGTGTTGTTAACGATGATGTCATTGGTACCTCAATTATGACATCATTTGACAATTACAATGCTTAGTCCAATCAGTTTGAAATTTCTTGAACGTGGTCTATGCAACAATTATATTGGAGAATGTAAATTCATGATGTCATCAGCCATGTAATCTGGCAGCCATATTGGATATATTTGTACAACTGGCAGCCATATTGGATATACGAGCCTAAGTGTACAACTGCCCCCTTTTTACATATATAACCGAGAGCGGCACTCGGTAGAGCGCATACCTCCACCAGGCTGAACAGTTTGCATGTTGTATCCACTGATAGGCTGGATAGGGAACAAGACCTGAACCAACATGGAATTGGCTTGTTCTTGTCACCTCCCAACACTTGCAAGTTTTGTCATAATCCATCCACAATTTTTGAGATATCGTGCTATTTATAGTTTTTAGCCCCATCACTCAATGGTGAAGAATCATTAAAAAAAATAAAAAATCTCAAATCTGGATCCATATCCGGATCTTCAAAAAAAAATTGCAATCATTTCGTTCTTGTCACATACCCAACCTGCCCACCAAATATCATCCGAATCCAACCACATGTTCTGTTCAGATATCCTGTTCACTGTCAAACAAACAACAACAGGGGTGAAAACAACCTCTGTCCATCGCAGGTGGCGGAGGTGAACATGGTTAATTGTGATAAAAAGACACCTGTTGGGTGATTCATGTCACACATTTTGTAAATCATAGCAGTCTTTTCCTAATATTATGGACTAAATTGTCTCTGATGACCATGATGTTTTATCCCTAATGTCTTTTTAATGTTTACCCATGTCCACAAAGAGATTGCCTTTATTTTAATATCCCACATGCACGTGTTGTCGTCATTTTAGATAACTGAATAAAAAAAATTTTTTGGACATTTGTCGTTGAAAAAGAAAAAACACATGATGGCGGTTTTAGCCAAAAAATCAGCAACTGCGGCAATTACGAAATCGTTTTTCATAATCAGTGCAAAATTCTGATTCACAAATCATCCGCAATCATCCTGGCCTCGGACACATGATTAAAGTGCCGAAGCTCTTGCGCTATAAGCTAATTCTAAAATACACCATTTTTAGACTCTAATGAGTTTGTGTTGTTCATCTCATGACGTATCACTTTTCAGAAAGCAAGTAAAATGCAAAAGTTAATTTATGAATGCATAATAACCACTCTTAGATATTCATTGGCCATTAAAATTCTCCTTGATTTCCCATTTCAGGAAACAAGAAGAGAATATGTGAGAAGTGTGGCCAAGAGGCAGCCAAGAGATGTGTAACTTGTGGGATTCTCTGCTGTGATCAACATCTGAAGCGTCATCAACAGGAAGGGCACAACCTGATGGATCCTGGAGTGAAGATTGAGAAACTAAGATGTACTGTGCATGGAGACCTATTTAAATTTTATTGCATGGATGACTGGAGCTTGATTTGCCCAAAGTGCAAGGATAGACAACATAAGGAACACGAAGTTGTTCCCATGGGGACTGCTCCTAATAAAGTAAAAGTGAGTAAATCGGTGAAAATATGGTTATTGTATATACGTATATTACATCCATTCTACAGTATATTTACCTCCACCACCAATGGTGGACAGAGGTTATGCTTTCACCCCTTTCGGTTGTCTTTTTGACTGTCTGTTTGCCTGTGAGCTGGACATCTCTAAAAGTTATTGACGGATTCGGACGAAATTTTGTGGACAGGTTGGGTGTGTGACAAGGATGGATTAGATTTTGGTGAGGATCCTGATCTGGATACTATCATTTTTCCAGTGATTTTCCACCATTGAGAGATAGAGCCAAAACTATATACAGCATAGCATGATATCTCAAAAGGTGATGAACTGACCATGATAAAACCAGGTGGGTGAGTTGGATAGGTGACAAGAACAAGCCAATTCGATTTTGGTTATCGTCCGGCTGTAGGACTGACCTTTCGGTGGGATACAAAACGTAAACTGTTCAGCCTGGCAGAGGTTTGCACTCCACCGAGTGCCATTCTAATTCTTTATGAAGTAAGCTTGTATATAGGCCTCAATTTATTTTCCTTTTGATTCTCCATTTCTGATCAGCTTATGTCATCGTAACAGAATATTTCTCGAGTGAGACATTTCTGAGAATGAGTGTATAATGTTTTGTTACCAACGTTAATCAACTGTCCATCTCAAACATGTTTTATTAGCACCAAAGACACATCAGAAACAGCACACCGGTTTGCGACCATTCCCCTCCACTTCCCAGCATCTGAGTTCTTCCTTCCTCTTTCCTTCCCTCTTTTGTCCTTCATACAGCTGATTGAGTTATCTTCCTTATATCCAGGACATATTGCGCTTCATTACAATTATTTATTATATGCTGTTGTTGATCTTTCATCTGGATAGAAACAGTAATAGGTAATGTAGAACCTTTTACAGGTGACCACCTGATAAACGATGATGGAGTTTAATTGTTGATTTTAAATTACCATGAGAAGGCTTCTGGGATTATAAAGTGTTTCGTGCTCAAAATTTTCACCAAAAGGCAGAATGTTTGACCCTGAAATGCCTACAACTCTGACATGAAAGGCACGGAATATGGAAAAGCAGCCTGAACTTGGGGAAGATGAGCAGATAATTGTTCCTTGAGGAAAGCATGTGACCTGGGGTGGCTTGGGGAGAGCAGTACTCGGAGAGGGCAGGAGGAGCAAGGCCAGGTGTAATTTTGGATAAAATTGAGAGGCCTCCATCTTGGTGGTATGAATGTGACTATCCTTGGAGAGTGACGGTTTCACCACAGAATTGTTCATTTCTATTCTGTTCCTTCCTTATTCTGTGCAGGTCGTTTTGGCTGAAAAACACTTTCGGGTATTGAAGTCAATTGAGAGCAATGAATCTCAACTACACGAGGTTCAGGAGGAGGAAGGACAGACACAGGTAGGGAATACCAAGGAATGGCTGTTATTACAAATAAAAACATTATCCTTTGTTTTGGATGGTTTTGGATGGGGGAAGATAAGAGATGGTGGTGAACAGCTGTTTTAAAGACCTGGAGGGAGGAGTGGGATTGAAGGGAGTGTGGGAGTTTGTTCCAGAGGCGGGAGAAAAGAGGAATGAAGGAGTGAAGGTGAGCAGAGAGCCGAGATTTTGGCAGTTTAACCATCAGAGGCTTGCTGGCAGATCTTGTGCGACCTGTAGGAATATTTGGGGGACAGAGCACAGAGAGAGCTGGGGGAGCAAGGCCGGAGAGGAGTCGGTAGAAGACAGAAAGACCACCTACCTGCCTGCGGTGAGTGAGTGAAAGGCCCTCAGAGATAGCTTCATCGCGGGAGATTCCAATGATTCTGAAAGCTTTGGTTTCAACAGCGTGAAGCCGAGCTAGGTGTGAGGCAGGAGCACCAGCCCATAGGGGAGAACAGTATTCCATTGAGCTGCGGATGAAAGCCTTGTATGTGGTGAGGAGCTCAGGTGTGCCTAGGAAGGACTTCGCACGACGGAGGATGCCCAGTCGGCGACTGGCTTTGCAGGCCAGCTTGGAAATGTGGTTTTCCCAAGAAAGATCATGGCAGATAGTGAGACCCAAAAGCTTGAGCGACAGAACTTCTTGGAGAGGATTGTTGAGAAAGTAGATGGGAGGGTTGTCCAGTCGATCTTTTCGGAGAGACAAAGTAAGAGTGTGAGATTTGTCAGGATTGAAAGACATGTTCCACTTGTTTGACCAGTCTGTGATTTTGTCCAGGTCTTCAGAGAGTGAGGAGGCTGCAGACTGCCGATCTGAGGGAAGAGGAATGGAGCGGCAGAGAGTGGAGTCATCAGCAAAGAGATACAGAGGATTTTCCAGAGAGTCGGAGAGATCATTGATAAAGACCAGAAAAAGCACAGGGCCCAGAACACTGCCTTGGGGAACTCCAGCCTGAACAGGAAGGGGAGATGAGAGAAATCCATTCAGGGCCACACGTTGACTACGACCAGAGAGGAAGTCTGCAAGCCATGCATGGAGATTTCCATGGATACCATAGGAGTAGAGTTTGGTGAGCAGAGCTGGGTGCCAGACCATATGGAAGGCACTTGATATGTCGAGGGAGACAGCTCTGATTTCCTGTTTGGCATTGAGGACCTCCATCCATTGTTGAGACAGCAGAAGCAGCATGTCCAGAGTAGAGTGACCTGGTCTGAAACCAAATTGATGATCAGAGATCAAGCCATTGGAGAAGAGGAAAGATTTCATATCCGAAGCAATGATGGATTCCATGACTTTGCTGATAATTGGGAGCAGGCTGATTGGTCTGTAGTTGCAAGGATCTCTTTTTGCACCTTTTTTGTGTAAAGCGGTAATGTTTGCTGATTTCCAGGATGCTGGCAGATGACCTTGAGCAAAGGATAGGGTGAAAAGAACAGAGAGAGGGTGAGATAGAGCGGCAGAGCAGGATTTTAGGACCCGTGGGCTGAAGCCATCTGGTCCAGTTGCAGAATCAGAGTCGAGGTTTGACAAAAACTCCTCCACCTTGTCAGGAGAGAAGGACACAGAGTCCAGGAGCAGTTGGGTTCGACTGGGAAAGGTGGGAACAGAGAGAGATGGGTTTGGGACTAAGGATTTTGAGGCAAACACAGAGTTGAGGCATTCGGCTTTGTCACGTGCGATGTCAACTGTGTGGCCATTTGAGGTAAGGGAGGGGATGGAGGGTGAACAAACACCAGAAACGGATTTGACCAGACGCCACCAGGATTTGGAGGAAGGAGACAGGTTTGAGAGTTCGTTCTTGAGTGAGGAGAGATAGTGCTTCCTGGCACTCCTGAGGGTAGACACACACTTGTTCCGAGCTTGGTGGAAGGAACTGAGATTGCCTTCAGTTGGATTAGCCTTCCAAGAGGCAAAGGCAAGTTGTTTCAGGGCAACTGCCTCACCACAAGATTCGGTGTACCATGGATTGGAGGAAGGGTAAGACAACTGAAGACGAGATGGGATAAATCTGTGCATGAGAGAGATCAGTTTGCTTTGGAAGAATTCCCAGGAAGAATTGATGTCAGAGGCAGTGGAGATGGGAGACCAATCCAGACGATTGATGGCTGCTTGAAGCCCGTCCCAGTCGGCCTGAGTGAAATGCCAGACTCTTCGACGCTGAGGAGTCTCTCTGAGAATGGCCAGAGAGATGTCCACTTTGACAAGCACATGATCAGAAGAACCGATTGGAGCAGAAGATGAGCAGCAGCCTTAGCAGGGAAGTTAGTCATAACCAAGTCTAGAAGAGAAGATACTCCATTGGCTGAGATCCGGGTCGGGAAATGGACAGATTGTGTCAATCCCAGTGAGTCACAGAAGTCCTTTGCTGAGGTGCCATGACTGGTGAGAGAGGAACCCACACCCAACCAGGTGGCATGATGACAATTGAAGTCACCACATATGAGGAAGAGAGAGTTGGGATGAGTGGATAGAAGTTGGTCCATGTTGTCAGACAGTGAAATGTAAATTGAGTCATCACTGTTTGGGGGACGGTACAGAACACATATGAACAAAAGGTGGGAGCGGAGAGGAAGCCGTAGCCAGAGGTACTCCTGGGGGTGAGGAGGAGAGAGGGCAGTGCAAGGAGAGTGAGGAAGAGAGTTTTTGATAAAGATAGCCACCCCACCACCAGGCGGAGGCTCAGGTCTATCATACCGGAGGAGGGAGTAACCAGGAAGAGATATTAAGGAATCAGAGACATCTTGAAGGAGGAAAGTCTCTGTTAAGCAGATCAAGTCTGGATTGTCAGAAGCAACCTGTATGGAGAGATCAGTCAGGTTTGAGTGAAGGCCCCGGATGTTTGAGGTCCATACCGTTAAAGAAGAGAGAGGGGGAGCATCGGGTACAGGACAGGGGAGGGGAGGAGTAGGGTAAGATGAAGGATGAGAGGGGGAGGTAGGGAGAGCAGTTGATAGTGTGTCAGAGATTACAGAAGAGTTCCAAGAAAGGGAAGGATGAGGAGGATGAAAGGTTTGGTGGTGAAGGGTTGAGGCAGAGTGAGGAGTTGTTTGAGGGGGGGCATGGGACAATAGAAGGTTGGGGGGGGTGGAGGCATGAGATAGAAGGGAGACGAGGTGGGGAGGAGGCAACTTTGAGGAGGGGGGAGGAGGGAGAATTTGAGAGGAATGGTATGGGGGGAGATTTGAATGGGAGGAGTTGGGGGGGAGTTTTGAAGGGGAGGAGTGAGGCGGGAGTTTAGGAGGGGAGGGGCAAGGGGGGAGTTTAGGAGGGGAGGGGCAAGGGGGGAGTCTAGTAGTGGAGGGGCAAGGAGGGAGTTTAGGAGTGTAGGGGCAAGGGGGGGATTTGGAGGGGAGGGGCAAGGGAGGAGTTTATGAGGGGAAGGGCAAGGGGGGAGTTCAGGAGTGGAGGGGCAAGGGGGGGGATTTGGAGGGGAGGGGCAAGGGGGGACTTTAGGAGGGGAAGGGCAGGGGGGGAGTTCAGGAGTGGAGGGGCAAGGGGGGAGTTTAAGAGTGGAGGGGAAAGGGGGGAGTTTAGGAGTGTAGGTGCAAGGGGGGGGATTTGGAGGGGAGGGGCAAGATGGGAGTTTAGAAAGTGGATGATTAATGAAAGACGAACATTGATAACAAATTGGGTTTGTTGTGATTTTCAAGTTAGCAATCCGATTCAGAACGATGGAGGAGGGATGGAATGAATGTGAATTTAGACCATGTAGTGAGGGAGACGTATAAGATATTGAATTTCTTTTTTTTGACGTGGAATGAGTTGGAGAGGAAATTGAGAAAAGCCTTTTAAATAGGAAGAAAAACAGCGTGTTGTAATATACCACTGAATAAAACACTGAAGGGGAAAGGTTAAACATATTTAAAATAATATTTAAACAGAACCGTGAACAATCTTATATGCACAAAATACCAACGGGGTCACCCTCCCATCACCCTCCCCCATCACCCTCCCATCACCCTCCCATCACCCTCCCCCATCACCCTGCCATCACCCTCCCATCACCCTGCCATCACCCTCCCATCACCCTCCCATCACCCTGCCATCAGCCTCCCACCACCCTCTCGTTGGAGGTATTGACTTATTTAGGGTTGGTTTTCTAAGGCTGTAGGCCGCACCTCATTTTGTCGAATAAAGTGGTATTCGGGTGGTTCCGGTATTTGGGACCGCAGGGACGGAAAGTGCAGGTACGGGGTGCTTGGCACTCCCCAGCCGGCCCGCTCTGAAGATTCGGATCGGGACACCGGGATTCATTCCGGTTGCCCGGTCGGCCCGGAGGTGGGGGTGCGGGGCCTGTCACGGAACGTCAAAACAAACGGCCTGCTGGGGCCGCCCAAAAGTCGGGCGTGAGGGGCGCGTCCACTAATGGAACGCCTCTCGCTTCCCAGATCGAGGGCCACGTGGTCAGGAGAACCTCGTCCCTTCTGGTTGCCCTGCCGTCCCGCCGTGGGCGCTGGCAGGGTGTACTTCAAACTAAGCTTAAGTGTCAAGTGTTAAGTTCCTCCTTGCCCTCGCAAGGGAAAGGCTAGGGTCAAGCTCTTCCAAATTTCCAAACACTAGAAATCGGACGTCTCAAATTAATTAATCAATTGGTTAATACATCTCAGTCGCCCGCGACCTCTCTAGCGCGGGTGTCGAACCAGTTCATTTCCGGCTGACCGGGCCGAGTATCGGCCCGCCCGTGGCCGAAGCCGTTGATTCCGCCGTAGCACGCTAACGCGTAGGCTCGCGCGTCCCCGGTCCGCCGGGGCTTCGCGGGTGTCCTACCGTGCCCGGCACTGCTGATCTATCAAGCTTCCGGGAGTAGGTGACGGTGCCCGGGGACGGAGTTCGCTGTCTAAACATGGTAGCGCTAGGCCAGTGGGACCGCCGGGAACCACGTGCACCCACAAGTTGTTACGCGTGTGGGCGGCAGTATCACACCGGGGCACTCAAACGCTCCCCGGCTAAAGTTCATCCTGAAGGCGCCCACATTGTGCGGACAAACCAAGTCAAGGGCCACGTGGTCAGGAGAACCTCGTCCCTTCCGGTCACACTGTGCCTATCGGCCGGCCTCGAAGACCGAAATTGTGACGGTGTCACCCGATTTGGCCGAGAGGGACCACCATGAGTCAAGTGAACAGGGCAAAAGGTGGATGGCAAGGAGATAATGGGGGCGGGGCGAAAAGCACCGCGATACACCTGGACAGAAAGTACAGGATGAGACAACGGCACACGTGGAGAAAGGAAAAATAAATAAAGAAAATTTTTTTTGGGGGGGGGGTGGGGTGGGGTGGGGATTTAAAACGTCAGACAGAGAGTATTACGTTCGGTGTAGAAGGGAAAAACTGAGAGCCAAGCAAAACACGATGTAGGGGACTTAAGTTAACAAACACCGACAGGGGTACAAGGCCGCACACGAGGCGCAGAACAGGATTAATTAATTACGAGTTACAGGAAATTCAAACCAAAACTAACTATAAACAAACAATAAAGCATGGACGATAAAGTAACGAGTTGAAATTTGACAAACACACGAATGAAAAAATAACCACTTTGGATGCCCGGAGAGAAACCAAGCCTCCAGGTCGGAAGCTTCAACAACTAGGCCGCGTGGCCGTGCGTGGCATGAGATACTCAACTATTTTTTACAGGTATGAAAGATTAACCCCGATAAAACTTCCGAGGGACACTTAGAAGGTACACACACGTAAGATAAACAGTTTAGACAAGAATACAAATGTGACAATGACTTAGCTTCGAGCGTGCGCGAAGATCGTGGAACGACTTCGAAAATCCGTGACCGCCCCCTTGACCGAGTTGAAAGAACCTTCTCCGTTTTCTCCGGTGCCAAAGACATAGTCCAGAAGCAGTTGGGTATGACAGGAAGGATGGATAACGAGAGTGAGGGTAGGGGGCATGATATTTGGAAGTAAACACAGAATTGAGGCATTTGGTTTCTCACGAGTTTAGCCTTCTCTTGTGTGCTTCCTTCTATCTTGGCCACTTCTCCTCTACCTGTGAGTTAGCTAATATCACTCCCATGCACAAGAAGGGTGCAACTATAGACCAGTAAGCCTAGTTCCATTTCTGAGTAAGGTTATGGAATCTATCATTGTACCATACAGGACTCCATTCCACTGCCAGGCAGACAGCGGATGTTTTGCTCTCTGAGGAACTGGAATTGATTAGACACACACTGGGCTGACAATGTTGAAACCCAACACATCTTGTCACCATGGAAGAATCATCAAACAAACTCACCTATCAATATTCCACAGTTGGGAATAGCTTCGATCTATTGAACTTCAAGGCCTGCTGATGATCAGCCCTGACCCAGGCTTAACATTAAATACGTCGACTTAATTTTTCCTTTGAAACTTACTGCTGGAATCAGTCATATGATTCTGTTAAGATCACTAATTTGTCCTTTTTTTGTTAGTTTTCTCATTTTCTTTGAATATTTATCGTTGATTTTTTAATATTTCAATCAATAACCCCTCTCAGAACTCAGGCAGAGGTGCTGAGGACCTGCTGGAAAAAAGGCGAATGGAGTTGTGCCAATTAGTAAATGAAACTGTGGATCTGATGAAAGGTCAGATCAACAAGAGGAAAATGGAAAAGCTTTCTCTTCTTGGGAAGCAGAAAGAGAAACTGGAGCAGCAGAATGAGTCTCTTCATCAAGAAAAATCCTTACTGCAAACAGCACTCCAGGAGGAATTGGATACCACTTCGTTTCTGCAGGTGTGGTTTATCATAAACATATTACAAATATTCTCATGTTTAATATTTCCAGTTCAGCAGAGTTTGGCAGGATAACCTTGAGATCTGTGCACCCATTTCTGAGCTGTATAATCCTGTGTTCAAATGTCAACCCAGATAAAAAATTTCACTCTGGTGTATGAGATCATATATTTCGTCTCCCTGATATCCGCCATGCCATAGTAGCTCTCTAATGGATACCACTAGAATGTTATAAATTGAATGTTATATTTTGAACACAAATAGGATCACAGGTTTGTGGTTTTACCGTACTCTGGCTCTAAATGTGTCCCAATCGCACATCTGCCTGCCTCGCAATCAAACAAAATCGAAAATCATTCCAAACAGGAACCTCACTGTTTATAAGGATGTTATAAAGGACACAAACAACAGGCACGAATAACTAATGCAATGTGTTACATAGGGTGATGTAATAGACTCTAGGTAAAACAGCGGTAAAACCTGGAATTTATTTATTGAATACGTTTTTATACCTTTATTTATATTGAATTATATACTTGAACACTGCGAACATAAATTGCCTTCATAATACTTCGACTAACAATGATATACAGTATATTTATATGTAGCATCAGAGGGCATAGCAAGTGAGACGGTGCAGTATCAGGGGTGAAGAAGAAGCCACCCTATGGTTGTACGATGCTGATTGATGCTGTGTTCTATGGTGATCAATAAAGTCTCCAGCTCCTAAACTGTGACTCAACATCGTCTTATTGCAATGCAAAATTGTGATGTATAAGATTGTTAAAGTAACAATAAACCTCCGGATTAATTTTTTTGGACGATCCTAAAAATCATTATTTTATTAATATTGAAGTATATAATTAAAACACTGCATGGGGTATCGTGTTCTATGAACTCTCTTGTCTACACTATAAGAGAGCGGTGTCTTAGGGGTCTGAAGAGTTTTAGGGGTCTTATAAGGGTCTGAGGCCTGTTAAAGGTCTGATGGTTGTCAAGGGTCGAATGGAATAAATACAGATACTCACATTCTGTGCAGATAAACAGGCAAAAGGACCCAAGTGTGTGTGTGTGTGTGTGTGTGTGTGTGTGTGTGTGTGTGTGTGTGTGTGTGTGTGTGTGTGTGTGTGTGTGTGTGTGTGTGTGTGTGTTCTAATATAAATTTTCCTTTGTTGGTGTAAGAAAGTGTTTTCGGCACACACAAAACAATAGGAAAAAAACCCCCCAAATTGACTCTGGGCAACGCCGGATACTCCAGCTAGTATTTGATAAATGAAAAGAAACATTCATTCATTCAAATATCTTGATCTCATTCTTTGTTTTCTTTATTTTCAGGGTTCCAAGGATCTGCTAAAAAGGTGAGACTGCATTGGTGTCCGACACATTATCAGCACATACAGTTGTTTTTACCCCATTCGTGTTTTAAACATTTGAAGATACGTATTTATAATCCTCACCTTTTAGAATTGTTTTCACTTCACGAAAAGATATTCACCAAAATGTCAAACTTAGTCCCCCTGATGTTATGTCCCACTTTACGTGGGTGTACGTGGAACAGTCACTGTACCTTGAAGGAAAGAAAGGTTAGTCACTGTACGTTTAAACCCACTCTCTATTTATACCGGGTGTTTCAAAAATAGTGATAAAACTTTCACCTTTATTTAAAAAGAAACAGAAACCTCAGGAACGTGAACCAAACATTTATTGAAAGCTCATGACATGGTATTTTCTATCACCGAATGCTATTGCAGTGAAGTGACTGCTAGAGTTAGTGAGAGCACTTGGTCTGAAATTGGCATTTACGCAAAATCCGTGTAATTGACGTTCTCGGTGTGTAGCCCTCCACGGTTCAGACAGGCATTGTTCCTGACTCCAAGGTTCTGTCCAACTTTACTGTAGGTCTCACGTGGCACTGTCTGGAGGTAGTCTAACACCTCCTGCTTCAGATCATCCAGTGTGGCAGGGCAATTGGCGTAGACCGTAGACAGAGCCCCTGGCAGCCCCCCAGAACGAGTAGTCCAGAGGGTTCAAGTCTGGGCTATGGGGTGCCCAGTCATGAGCGGTACCCAGGGCAAAGAGGCGGTTTCTGAAGAGCTGCTGCTGCAGGAAAGTGATGGCGTCACCAGCTGTATGCGGGGGTGCACCTTCCTGTATAAACCAGATCGTGCTGAGCTGGTTTGGGGTGACCTTTTGGGCTAGATCATTATGGAACTTCTGGAGCAAGGCCCGGTGGAGCTCACCGTTGATCGTCACCGTACTGCTGTTGTCATTCTCAAACCAGTAAGGCCCAAGCATTCCCTATCTGCTATTAAAGGTGTAGAAGCATGTGACCTTAGGCCCTCTCAGGAACCTCTCAGTGATCTCCTCATGTGGTTATGCCCACCCCACCCCCCTCCGCCAGAAAATGTTGTTGTGGTTGTTGATGGCACCGTTCAAGTGGAAATGGGCTTCATCACAGAACCAGATCAGGTTGATCCCGTTTGGGTGCAGCTGTGGAGCTAGAAATCGCAATGAACAAATACCACGCCAACATCACCAAATCCTGATAAGGAAAGCAGTAAAGGTCAAACAACAAAGACATGGCAGGACGTCAAAGTTGTATCAATCTTTGTGAAACACCCTGATAAATTCTCCATAAAAGAGCTTTCGTTTCTGGCTTCTGACAAGGCAGACAAGGCCCGCTTGGCTCCGACAAGGATAAAAGCTTCCTGTCAGATTAGTCTGTCCATCTGTTGTTGTTTTTGCTGGGTTTTCTTTACTTTATGTTTCCATTGCTGTTCTTTCTGAGTCTTGAACGTCTTTATTTATTTATATATATATATAAATGTCTTCAAACGACTGAGTCGCCGCTTCCGGGCAGATGAGGAAAAGGGTTTCAGGACAATTTCATGCGTACCTTGAATACCAACACCGCAGCGGTAGCGGGGATCGAGTCTCGCACGAACCACGTGTAATTGAGTACACCCGAGCGGAATGCGTACCACGTGACTCGTGCTGTTACCTTTCTATCGAACCCGATCAGAGTGATCTAATTCGTACCATGCGAGGTTAATGATGGAAAACACAAGACGGTCGAATCAGAAGGAAGAACAGATTTATTTACACTAGTTAGAATGATTTGGTAGAAGAAGGGACACAGGGCAGAACTTAAGCAGTCTTACATATTCCCCAGACACGGGCCCGATCACTCACATGGGGAAATGGAAGAAGAATGTTCGCGTGCCGAATGCGCCTGCTTCGGTCACTCCAGGAACAGCTCACCCGGTCGTGGCCCCCTGGCGGTCACAGCACGTGTCCTAGCGAAGGCAGGCAGGTGGGAAAATCCTCACGGCGCGTATATCGGCAAAGGCAGGTGGAAGGAAATACGCGTGTCTGTGGCCCGGCATGAGTCGTCTTTTACAGCGCGATTAATACTGCACAGAGCGCGGGGAGCAGGGCAAAGTTCATATACACGGAGTTATTCAGTTCCTCCGATATGACTCGACACAACGCAATCTCACGCGCGTCTTCTCACAACTCCGAATCGTAACTCATCTCACCCGAACTGCTCTCTCATAACTTGTCTCAGCGCATCTCCTCTCATAGCTCATAACTGAGGTGGGGGGCTCTGGGCACAGGGTTATATCGCCCCGCCCTAGCCCGACTCGAACTGTCCAAACCCCGCCTTTTGCCGCAGTGGTAAGTCACTCCCCTCGAGCCCTGATTGGCGGCTCGCGCTTACCGACAGCTTCGCCTTCCTTCGGCCCTGGTCGACTTGTTCAGGCCTGCCTCATTGTATTTCACGCCAAAACCAAAAGCATCGAAGCATCATAAGGGCACCTAATTTTCACTATCCTACTCAACGCAAAACTATGACAGGAAAAGGACTACGCTTACATTTATGAATAAATAACTGAACTATTGCGAGGCTACATGTTGTAGTGTAACTAACTAGGAGGGGAAATTAATCTTTATTATAAAACCACAAAACCGCAACAATATATATAACTATATCTATATACAGTATATATCTGTGCAGTGTCTGTCTTGTCACTGAACTACTTTCTCAAACTTTTGTGAAATCGTACCAAACTTCTAGTATGCACATGTTTCTCCCGTCGGTATGTCCTAAGGGTATTTTCGTTGAAAAAATTTCCAACCTTTTTTTTGGGGGGGGAATTTTTTTTTTTCAACTTAAGTTTTCAAATTCAATTGTTTATAAAATGTGATATCACGTATATTACAAATACATTTGTGCAAAATAATTGTTTGAATTATGATTGGTTTAAACCACGACAAAACGGCAACTCGGGTACAGTCATTTATCTATATATCTACACATCTGGGCAGTGTCTGTGTTGTCACTTAACGACTCCCTCAAACTTTTGTTTCCGTGGTTGTGAAGTGTTTTTAATAACGTTGTGGTGGTTTAGAATCAAGTGCTGGTGAGGTATTTTGAATTATGTGGTGGTGAGGTGTTTTTAAATGACGTGGTGGTGAGGTGTTTTTAAATCACATGGTGGTGAGGTGTTTTTAAATCACATGGTGGTGAAGTGTTTTTAAATCACATGGTGGTGAGGTGTTTTGAATTACGTGGTGGTGAGGTATTTATAATTACGTGGTGGTGAGGTGTTTGTAATTATGTGGTGATGAGGTGTTTTGAATTATGTGGTGGTGAGGTGTTTTTAAATGACGTGGTGGTGAGGTGTTTTTAATTTTGTGGCTGTGAGGTGTTTTTATTACGTGTTTTATGGCTGTGAGGTGTTTTTCATTTTGTGGTGGTGAGGTTTTTATTACGTGTTTGATGGCTGTGAGGTGTTTTTATTACGTGTTTTATGGCTGTGAGGTGTTTTTATTACGTGTTTTATGGCTCTGAGGTGTTTTTAATTTTGTGGTGGTGAGGTGTTTTTATTGCGTTTTATGGCTGTGAGGTGTTTTTAATTTCGTGGTGGTGAGGTATTTTTAATTTTGTGGTGGTGAGGTGTTTTCATGACGTGTTTTATGGCTGTGAGGTGTTTTAAATTACTTGGTGGTGAGGTGTTTTGAATTACTTGGTGGTGACGTGTTTTGAATTACGTGGTGGTGAGGTGTAATCATCCCAAACTTCCAGTCTGCACCTACCCCTCCCCTATGTGTGTGCTGAGGGGTTCCTTCTTGAAAAAAAAACATTCAACCTAAATCTTCAACCTAAATTGCCTATAAAAATGTAATATCACAAACTCAACAAATACATTTGTGCAAAGTAATTGTTTGTATTATGATTGGTGTAAATCATGACAACACATAATCTCAGGTACAGTCATTAGCCTCAGCTAAAATAAGCCCGTTCCTCAGTATCGACGCTTGGTGAGGCGAGCGCAGAGTATGTATAAATAAATATATATATATATATATATATATATATATATATATATATATATATATATATATGTATATATATATATATATATGTATATATATATATATATATATATATATATATATATATATATATGTATATATATGTATGTAAATATATATATATATATATATATATATATGTATATATATGTATGTATATATATATATATATATATATATATATATATATATATATATATTTATTTATTTATATATATATATATATATATATATATATATATATATATATATTTATTTATATTTATTTATATATATATATATATATATATATATATATATATATATATATATATATATATATATATATATCTGTATATATATATATCTGTATGTATATATATATATATATATATATATATATATATATATATATATATATATATATATATATATATATATGTATGTATGTATATATATATGTATGTATATATATATATATATATGTATGTATATATATATGTATGTATATATATATATGTAGATATATATGTGTATATATATATATATATATATATATATATATATATATATATATATATATATATATATATATATATATATTGTTACGGAACCTAACATCGGCCTCGGTTCCCGTTATCGAGGGGGGATTAGTCCCCTCGTCTATGACTCGCCGACGTGGTCCTGGCGGTATGACGTCACACCCGGTCAGCGCTGGGTAGGGTATTAGGCCCAACCGTCCTATGACCTAAATACCAGCACCTACCGGTACGCAAGGAAATACTCCCCCACCCACGGTCGCAGCGTAATGGACTAGTTGCGCCGAGTGAAGCGAACTGCACCGTGAGCCGGTTACCAAGACTGACCCGATTGATCTTCGTTGGCCGAATCGCACCACGGGCCCTCATTGGGGAAACCTCTAAAGTGACCGAATGCGAAGGAAAGAGGACAAAGTAGGAAGAACAGGATTTATTACTATTAATTACTATTTACACAACGAAAGAAACCAAGGAGAAGGAAGAATAACGAAAGTAATTTACAGGAGAAGAAGACACAGTGCAACACTAGCTTACCTATTACACTCTTAATTAATACCCCAGGACAACGTGAAAGACAGACGAACGATCACACTTACACAGGGAATGCAGGCAGGAATGAATGGCTGGAGGTGGATGGCTTGGAGAGGAAAGGAAGGACCAGCAGGGACTGGGCATGGTCGGGCCGGAAGGCACCGCCGTCAAAAAGCCAAGCTGCAGTCGTGCGAACTCCCGCGGTTCCAAACTGTGTGGGCGAAGTTCCTTTTGTGCACCGCTGCATCGCGCGCTCCTCGGGTTGCCTCGGTTCTCTCTCTCTCGGCCGCCGTGGGGACATTGCGTGCTTTCCCAGGACTCCTCTGCCGTATCTCATCTCCGGTGGGGGCGTCTCCCGCGGGTTATATAAGCCCCACCCTTGAACCTTCACGAACCTCCCAGATCATTCTCTCCCCGCCCTCTCAAGCCAAACCCCTTCGTGCTGGATTGGTTGAGCGGGGCCGACTCACTCCTCCTTCCTATGACGAGGTGCGGAGACACGCCTTTCTTCTCCGAACCGACCGCGTGCTCAATGGAGTCCATTTGCGGCGAAAACCATCCAAACCTGACACTTTGAAGATGGGACCTAATCTTATTTAATTCGGTGCAATGGAGAGTCGACTATTGGGAAACACAGCCTTAAACTACATAGAATAAGGGAATAACTATTTAAAAGGGTATATGGTGCCCTGCGTGTATGTTTATGGAATTAACTAAGAGGATGACCTTCGACCTTTCTTTACATTACGGAGGGTAACATTTACACACAACCAACCCTAATTCTCAAATTCGTTACAATATATATACACACTCAACCCTCGGCTATCGCGAACTCAGCTATCGCATTTCTCTGCTATCGCGGCTACCTAAAAAACTGCACAACACACGACTATCACGCCCCAAATACGCGCTATAGCGCACAGGAAATGGTGGAAAGGGTGCTACGTCATCACCGAGCGTGGGGAAAGAGAAATCAAGGGAAATCAAGAAGAGGAAGAACTTCACTT